>NC_079512.1:24620443-24621993 GCF_000801105.2 Raphanus sativus | reverse complement strand
TATTATATTATATAAAATGTCATTAATAATTAATGAAAACACTAGATATTTATTAAGGTAATTATGGAAACAACATTTTACTGCTACATGTGTTTCCAGATAATATAGTGTAAATATAAACATTAGATCTTACTTTTTAATAAATTTTTATTAGTCTTTTTAAATTATTTGATAAATAAAATAATTGACTAAACACTCGAATAATTTATAAATATTCAAAATAAGTATAATATCTTTTATTAAAGTAGATACATTTTATTGCACCTAAAATTTAGTCATGTGATACGTTATATAAAATTTCATTTTATCATCAACTTAAACAGACGACTCTGCAAATCAAACTAGTATCTACGCGTCTATATGAACGACAAACGATGGTTGCTTACTTACACTTCGTGCGAGTATGTCCACCTTGGAGTTCTGTGCTCTTGATACATGGATGAGTTCGGAGTGGTTGAAACTGTTTTTGAAAGTCTTGATATCTTCAAGATAGCTTGTGAATGCTGGTCATTCATCTCGTTTCAAAACCATCTTCATCAATTGAAAATAATATGTTGCAATTGTTACAAGAAATTGCTGCAAATTTCTCAAACATTCAATTTCCCAAATAAAAGCCTCTAGTTCCGAATGAAGGGAGACAGACTTGGTCTAGTGTTCCTTGCTTCCATCAAGCCATCAAAACCTTCGACCGTACTATACCAACCATAATCCGAGTTTTTCTTTTTCTTTTTATGACCCGTCTGTAAAACAACATCTTTCGAGTATGGAAAGTAAACTTTCCTCCATTACCTCTCTAATTTTCACAATCCGGTGTGTGATTGTTGCTTGTGCCTCTGCCCAAAGTTTTGATTATATTCAATGTTAATCAATGTTATCAATGAATTTTGATTATATTCGAATATCATTGTTCCAAAATTATTTGTTAATATAACAATTCAGATTATGACTATTTCTAAAAAACTGTTTTCAAAACAAAATGTAGACAATGTATTTTACTGATCATCAACATCTACATGACACATAACAGATACTAAACAATAAAATACCATAAATATAATAGTATACTATTATTCAAATATACTAATTCTTGAGTACTAACCAACTACTCTGCAAATTTTAAATATTGATTTTAAACATTTATATATTTTAATGAGAAATAATTTTGTATTATTTTAGTTTAGATCAGGGCTGACGCAATTTAAAATTGGGCCCTAATCTAAAATATATTTTATTTGAGTTTTATGACATATTCTACAAATTTCAAAAATTTAGGAACCTAATTATTAAAAGAAATTTGATGAAGAAAAGTGGACCCTGTGCAAATGCGCCAGTGGCATACCCTCTTAGCGGGTATAGGTTGAGATGCCTCTTAGTTAAATTTATAAAAAGAATAATTGTTAATAAAGAAAAAAGAAAACTTAAAACAAATATTTAGTGGGATAATTTATTTAATTGTCATTATAACTTTCATCAAATATCTTCTATACAATACTAGGAAAATATGCAATTCACAAATCTATGTCTATGAGGATCACTATAATAAATATAAT